>NC_086345.1:16212978-16251790 GCF_032445375.1 Bacillus rossius redtenbacheri
AGTTTTCTTAACTATCAGAAAAATTATAGAAAAAATATTTAAAAATAATAAAAATAAAATAATAATAAAACAAATAAAAAATTGCAAAAATTCTGGCTTGTACTAGAACTATGTACTAGAACGCTGACAACGTTAGTGAGCAAACTTTTAACGATACGCTTTGCAAGTTGATGTTTTTGGAATGGGGGCACCATTCTGGCAGGTCTACTGCTTTTCAGAACTAGTTGAAATTTGAGAAGAGTTACACCGACACAGACTGTACCTTCCTGCTGGCGGTTACGGAGGCAGTAACCCTATAGCAGCACATCTCAGCGGTGCAATGTCGTTTCGTTAGAGAAGCCCACAAAAAAAAAAAAATAATAATAATAATAATAATAAACCTCCGAAGTCTCGGGGAAAACTCATGCGGCCTGATCATTTCAAGTTGGCGATAAAAAGGCGGGCAAAGTTGCCGTCGACTAACCTGAAATTTTCGCTGCTCATGCCCGAAAAATGCTAATGAAGCGTGTTTATTAAAGGCGCAACTACGAAACAAAACATTTTCTCTCTCTCTCTATCTCTCTCTCTCTCTCTCTCTCTCTCTCTCTCTCTCTCTCTCTTTGCGGGCACTGCCTTTCGTGAGAGAACATCGTTGACGTCGCTTTTTAATAACAATCTTCAGAACTGACTTAATGCCACTTTGTTTTGTTTTAGGGTTGAAATAACTCCTCGCTCTAAAAACCGTAATTAAACTTTAGCTATGAACTTTCAGCTGTAACATTAGAGTGAAGAGCCATAATAGTTTTGCGTGTGACCTTAAGTAAATACAATAGAATTATTTATTTCGATCATCGTAAAAGGTTACACAGAGGAGAGAAAAAAAATGTAATATATTCACTAAGTTATCGTTTGCCAAACTTCATTGTCGGAAAAAAAATGATCATAAAGCTGAACATTATTAGCCATAATTTATAACAGTTCTGTTGTGTGTGTACTACCAATGTTTGCTTTTCGAAAGTTTGATTTCTTAGTGGGAACATTTTTTTCCCCTTGATAATTGGCACTGCCTGATTCGCTTGTTTTTTTCTCTTAGGTGGGTGTAGGTTGCATAAAGGAGCGTATTGAAAGAACTGCGGTCTAATCACGACAGTGCAAAGAGTGCGAAGATTTGCATTCTAACTTGTGACCAAATGAATTTTCGAAAATTCCGTATCTTCATTTATTTGAGTGGCGCGACTTTTCAACTTGCGGCCCGATTGCATGTTATTGTGTCCTTTTTGAATTTTTCAATGTTCTTAATTGGTTTCTCTTTGTTCGGGTGCATGTGAACTGCATGTCATAATCTCCATGCAAAAAAAAGAGCTCAGAAAAATTATAAAAAAATATGTAATAAATATAATTTTTATTATTCATCGTAATCCTTTAATTATCATTTTAGTATGTAATCGTTAATATTTTCCTTCACGAACAACATATAATCATTGAATTATTGTTATGATTGTTATTACGTTATTAGTAATCTTAACAGTATTTGTTGAAAAAAATCTAACTGTTCCTATTTGTATTATTATTATGGAAATCGCACCTTCTGAACGTCAAGATGATCATTTCTATTTCCCGATGAGAACGTCGCTCATGCGTATAATGGTATGCATTCTACAAGCTTAGCGAATAATAACGCAAATTTTTAGAGACCTGTAAAATTCGCGGATTCATTTCGCGATAGGATAGAGTCCAAATACTTTTGACATTATTTTGCTTCAGTGATTGGGCCACAGTTTATCTGAAGGACTCTGGGCCAATGAAAAATCTTTAACAGAAGAATTAGCGAATCACGATCATTCCAGTCAACAGGTGTTACGAGTCGGTAACCAATCAGCAGATATAATTTGCACGATTGCATAGAGGATCATGGAGTCTATCCTTTAGGGATTTGAAATCGCGAATTTTACAGGTCTCTACAAATTTGAGCTTGAAATATACTGCACTGCAAATTGATCGTCGATTGAATTCGTGACACTTATCGTCGTTTCCTTCGTGTACACCTGAGGTGGTTAATGGGGTTAGATTTAAAAAAAAATTATAGCGTATACTTGTGGTTATAGAGTTTTAAAGAGTCACCATAACAGTGTGATGATTTTCGTAACGCTTTGCCGTAGCGTCTATTACTTCCATAAATTTTTCCAGCTTCTAAGTTTCTCACATAAAAACGTAACGTCCCCGCTTTATTTATTGTTTTATTATTATTTTACGCACAGCAATTTTCGCGAGAAACCCATGGGGAGGTGTCCCCCCCCCCCCCCCAACCACCCTCCGGCCAATCGCGCAAGCCACGAATAAAAAATAAAAATAAAAGCAAATTGGTTTTCCTAGTTTGAGTGCGCGTTTTCACCGCTTGAGGTCACCCTGTTTTTGGGGCTTCGCCGATTGGCCCGCGGGGAAATGGCCTTTTCTCCTCCTCCTCCCGCCGCTACCAACCCCAACACCCGTAAATTCGACGTATTTAGCGAGATGCTGGAAGGAAGGTACCTTACTCCTCCCCTCCCCCCCCCCCCCCCCGCACAACTTTTTATCCTACTCCCTTCCGTCCCATGTTTCCAGGCCTGCCCACTTTAACCCCTCTCATTACGAGAAGGGTTTCCACCCCCCCCCCCCCCACACACACACACACTTGTAACTTATGGGCTGTTTGCGCCTCTCGTTATAACCACCGCCGCGTGGAAACTACTCCGTTTCCCCTCCTTCTCCACACGGCCCGTGCTGCTCGTGTTTATGTTGGCAACATTGCGACTGTTTACCTTTTACCACTTGCGCGCACTTTCTCGTGGGGGGAAGTGGCTGCGGACCTGGAAAAGGGAATTGGATATGGCGGTAGGTTGGTTTTAGTGGAGGAGTAGCGAGAAATTTTAAGTGTTTAAAAAAAAATAGGTGTTATCACCATTCCTCGTTCGTCGCCCGTGACCGCAGCACTCCGGTGCTGGATAATTTTGTAAATGCACAAAGTGTGATAGAACAATACGGCCAATTGATTTATTTTTATAGCTGCAGAAACTGCTGCCGCTACACCTATTTTTCAAGTTACAAGACCGGTAGCCTGATCCGTTGAAATAAAATAAGTCAGCTGTTAGTCGGGCTTCACAGAACAAGGAGGGAGATACAGAAGTTGCGAATCTCTTACACTGGAAACTGTATCCCATGTTTCGGCGCGACATTATATGTTGGGTGGGCCCACTAACTACAGTACACTCCCGCTCATCCGCGAAATTAAGTGGCAGGGCCACCGCGGATAGTGAAAATCGCGGATAGTCCGCAAAAGAGCCGAAAATGGGAAACAAAAAAAATGAAACAATTTCAACTTAAAAAACTTAAAATTTATGTACAGTAAAAGTTATAATTAACAGTAAAAAAAATTTAAATGATGCTATAATTGTAGTATTTTACTGAATAATTAACATGCAATACATTTCAGTAATGTAAACATAAAAGTGCTCGCTACTTACTTCGTAACAAAGATATACCTAGTACTGTACGTACTCAGAGACTTCATTAGACACTAAAAAAAGCAACCATACGACTAGAAACAAAGAGCGACAGAGACAAAACTAGCAACGCATCCCAGCCTACTGCGTGAGTTCCGAGAAGGCCTGTGGCCGTTTACTGTATACTCAGGGGTGCCCACAAGGGGGGGGGGGGGGAACGACGCAGACTGCGTCATTAAAATTTCAGGGGGGGGGGGGGGGTGGTGGTCAAAAGACGAGAAAAATGTATATATTATTTACATAATTATAGCTTCTAATGTGAAAATACGTTTCTGGTGCTTTGATAATTGAAAGGGATCTTGTAAATCAAATTGACAACCCCGCACTTTCCTCAACAAAAGCAGTTTGGCATCTGTCGGTTCAGGATGGAAATATTACCTGATATGACCAAAATTATTAGAAAATCAGTTTTAATTAATGCAAAATGTGATAAAATATAATACTAAAAAAGTATAATATAAAATAATTGAGTAAATCATTGAGAAAATGGCGTAAAAAATTTCGGGGGGGGGGGGGTGTTGCGCATCATTAGGTTAGGGGGGGTGAGTCATAGTGTTTGGGGGGGGGGGGGGGGGCACCTCTGGTATACTGCACACAATACACTCGTTAGTAGAGTTCATATTTGCTCACTTGTAATAAAATACAGATTTACATATGTGCTGTATTTTTTCGTAGCATGCGCGGATGGATAATAGGGAATTTACTGTACTTGCAAAACAGCTGGGTCTCACTCTCGGCAGTTGCGGAGTTTTTCCCCTATGGTGTCTTCCAGAGCCCGAAGAGTTGAAGTCGTGTTTACCGTGTCTTGTCGCGCATCATGGATAGACACCCCGACAATGTCGCGTATTCGTCTGGCCCCCTGGGTGGAATTGGAAAATTCATAGATGTGCTCATCCCTTGTTTGCTTTCCCATTGGATGATTTCAGAGCGAGAACATTATTATTGGGTACCGGAAAAATTCGCGGTTTCAATTACCTCTATGATAAACTCTTAAAATCCTTAACGAATTCATGAAAATAACACCTGCTCATTGGCTAATGACTCGTGACACCTGTTAGCTGGGATGCTTGTGATTCGATAATTTTTCCGTTGAGAGTTATTCATTGGCTCAAGAGTCCTTCAGACCGACTATGGGCCAATAAAAATCACTGAAGCAACAAAAAAAGTTCAACGCATTGGCATTGTAGCCTATGTCGAAGTGAAACCACGAATATTTTCCGGTCTCTAATTATTATCCTTGTTGATTGGTAGGGACCGGAAAAATTCGCGGTTTCAATGGCCTTCAGGATAGACTGCACATTCCCCTGTACACTTGGGCAAATAACTCCATTTCATTGGCTGCTGACTTGTGAGTCGTCTCAGCTTGTTTTCTGTGATTCGATCCTTCTTTGGTTGAGGTTTTATAATTGGTTGCGATTCGTACAGATGAACAGTAAACCAATAGCAAAATCATCTAAAAGGTATATGCATTTGACTTCTAGCCTATCGCCGAATGAATACGCGAATTTTTCTGGTCTCTATTGATTGGCACTACCTGATTTCGCTTACTTCTCTCCTATTGGGGCATCTCTGGCCAATGGTCGTAGAAGGGCGTGTTCAAATAACCGCGGTCCAATCATGAACATGTGAGTGTGTGAAGGTTTGCATTACAACTTGTTACAAAATGAATGCGTGAAATCTCCGCATCTCTCATCGTGGATTTTGAACAACGCGTTTAAATATCAAGCAAAAAAAATTAGTCCATCACAACACCTCATTTCTGATCCACAAATTTTTGGCCGAACAAAAGTCTCCTGTCTATCCACATCCATAAACGCTTCCAATAATGGAATCCACATTGGGATAGGTTCGTATCGCTATCCAAGTAGAGTATTTTTAAGGAGATTAGTTTGAATTTGATGTAAGCTTATTACTTTGTTAGTAATAAAATTATTTACCGTATTTTTTTTCACCATACCTTGTACGTACCCGCACAGATAAAGTATTGTTAGAGACCTGACAAGTTAGCATTATTTTATGGCATCAGGATGAACCACATTCTGTTTTACACTTTGTAACAGATTTACCTTTCGTTTACGAAGAACGCTTTTTTATTAATTATCCAGGAATCATGGTAAATTTACGGTTATCTTTATAAATTTACGGGTACGATGTATATTGACTTTATACATTCTTCCACGAAAATAATCTCGGTATTACCATTGAATATATGTAATGGTATTACCAACATATCCGTGTGGGGTCAGTTTACGAAAAACACTTAAAAATTCTCCGAGGGCCGAAGAGGACTTTTAATTTCGGATTAAGTTTTTAAACTGTATTTTTTTAGAAGAGTTAAAAAAAAGGGCTAAAAGGTGTATTTTCAGAATAATTTTTTTTTAGGCGTAAAACAACCGGTACAGATTCTTGAAAGAACTTCAAAGACTTGCACTACACCTTTATCTTCATTTCTCCGCCATGTAATGTCACGGTCACCGCTCATGTGCACGACGAGAAGACTGCGCGCCAGTCCAGAGGAGACACCGCGCTAGAAGCACCAGCGAGCGTCGCGCTTATCATCCCGCCTCGCCGACACACAAAAACAACACCCTGACGAGGCGGGCCCCCTTAAATGCAGAGGGCTTAACGCCGGAGCGGAAAGTTGACTGAGCTTTTCGCCTGTTCATCCTCTCTCTCTCTCTCTCTCTCTCTCTCTCTCTCTCTCTCTCTCTTCTGTGTCGTGTTTACCCAGCGTCATCGATCTTTTGTGCAGACGACGAAGACCACTTAATTAAGCCCTCTGACCCCCTTCCCCAACCCTTTTTTCCCTCTCTGGACTCGTCAGCGCTCTAAACGCCAAACAAAAACTTAGTTTAAGCTCTCACCGTCCGGTTGTTTGCCCTCCGGGAAGGCAAAACACATTAGGAGTCTTCAATCTGTGTCCTTCCTCTCCTAGTCGGGAGTGAAAATAAAAATCAAACCGCCGTGGTTCCACAGACAGGGTTAAAAGTTTTGGAAATCAGGGAAAACTCTAGGAATTGAAATGGTGCATTCAAAACCTGGAAAACACAGGAAGTTAGAAAAAGGAAAAGGCTGTTAAAAAAAAATAGTGAAAAAAAAGTGTATATGTGGACCGATTGTAGATCAGTATTTTTTTAAATTTTCATTTAAATAGTTTTTAATTTGTAGTTGAATCATATGCGAAGCTAATGGATGAATAGAGTTCAATAAATTAATTTTTTTAATGTTTAATTTGAAATTGAATTTCCAAAAATGGTTCGTAATTTTCTATACTGACAATAATTCCTCTAGTCTCTTAAAATCAGGGAATGTCTGTGGTAGACTGGAAATCTTTTATAGACTTTTTTTTAACGGTTCATTGTACACATCCTTTCTTCCCCTTTATCCAACACGTTGGAAGTGAAACTTATATGTTTTTAAAAATCAAAACCGTTACTTCATCTTAATATGAAAAAAAAAACATTTGTGGCTTTAGTCAACGTATTACACTGGCTAAGAAAGTTTTGATATGCTGAAAGCTTAAAGCTATACAAACTAGCCTAAAACAAATACTAGTGTGCTTAAGCAAATCTACATACATGTATGCACTTATGGATAAAACATAATACTTTTTTTTTAATATCTCAAATATTCATATAAACGAAACACGTCCATTAAATGGAAATAATGTGCTAAGTAAGCTAATACCCCAGAGGTTTAGTACAATATAATTCTAGAGATCCTGACTACATAAATTCTATGCTATGGCATAACCATATAATTTTAACATGCAAATTTTAATTTATGTATTCTAATCCCTCATCATTTGGGCCATGCATTTTTCGCGAAATAATCTGCTCGCTCGTTAGACTGCAACAAGGTATGCCTGCGCCAGCGATTGTTCCCTTGTGATTGGCTGCCGTCTGCGAGAGAAGACATTGCACTGTCTGGCCGGGCCATTCAGGACGAGTTTGCTTCCGCACTGGATGGCTGTGATTGGTGCGCCGACAGTAGACATGCACCTGGAATAAACCCAGCCAACCACGAAACACAGAAAATGCTACATAGTTTTAACACACAGCTGATCGGAAAATCTTTTCGCGAAAATAACATGGCCCTACTCATCATCTATTTAGCATAAATTTACGAATTAAAAGTTATTTGAGTGTGTGTGTGTGTATATATATATATAGGGTGTGTGTATATATATAACGAGGCTTATAGAAACGAGAGCTGGCAAAACGTATTCCTCCCATTCCTTCACCTATGTCAACACTTCGACCATGCTCATTATTATTATTATTGTTTGCTGTTTCAAACCAATTGAAAACCTTCTTGACTCATGCCAAACAAAACCGTATGACGCGCCTACGTAAAGGATCCGCCTACATGAACGGACTATGTGCATACCTTCAGAAAAAGATCTGAAAACTGCTCAAGATAAGCCTAGTGGGGTTTAATAATATGAGTATTCCTGATTCCGATTTATTTTTAACGTAATTTTTTTTTCTTTCAAAAGAGATAGAAAATTGTAAACCGACTTTGCAGACAACCAATTTTTTTTTCTTCTCCTTGCGATGAACTTGCAACCGATGTTGGTCGGTCGAATTTTTATCTTCATCCTGAAACCTATTTGAAAAGTCTCCCCACCCCCACCTATTTTACCCCCTTCCCCCCTCCCCCTTCCCGAACCACAGTCCGTAAACAGAGCAGTAAACACAAACTCATCTCTGGCGGCGGATGAGAAGTTGGGAAATTATAAACCTGTGGTGACGGCAGACGACAGAAAAAGGTCATCGAGCGGAAGAAAGCTGAAGCGGAAATAAGCAGAGGAAAAACTTTTTTATTTTTTAGTTTGTAAGGGAAAGGGAGGATTACAGACAGAGCTGCAGAGGATAGGGAAAAAAATAGATTGCTGATTTTTTTTTATCAAGTTCAAGGTTTACGTTCAGCTAGTCAGACGAGTGGCTTACATTTTAAAAGCAATTTAAAATAAACAGCTCAAAATTTCTGAAAGGTGTCTTAACAACTAATTGCATTTCCAGAGTAAGCTATATGAACCAAAAGTCGCCATAATAGTTTTTTTTTTGTGGAATTACAATTTTTAACTTTAAATATATTTTTTAAATGCCTACGTTTAGGCAGAAATAACACATTAACAGATTAAAAAAAAAGAAAATGGTGTACATTGACAGTTTTATTACAGTTGTATACTCTTAATAAAAAAATGAATTTACTACCTTTCGTCAGTGAATTAATTCACAGGGAAAACTATCAGTAACAGCAAAAGTCACTATTAACTTCAACAATTACCTACACTAAGTTAATAAACTACGATTTAGGTAAAACAAATTGAGAGGAGTTAAAAACTAATACATGGGCACGGAAATTTTAAGCATTCATTTGGTCGCACGTTTAAATGCAAACCTCCACACTCTCGCTCTGTTATCATGATTGGACCGCAGCTATTTGGACACGCCCCTCTACGACCGTGAGCCAATGATGCCCAAGATGCCCAAGATAGGAGAGAAGTAAGCGAATCAGATAGTGCAATCAAAACAAAAAGCTTCTCACTAATAAATCAGCCAATGAAATATCAAAAGTTGGTCAAAGCAAACATAAGGCTTTGAAAGCCTAACGCAAAAAACAAATCCTCGTAATTTCCAGGTCTCTATAAATAAACCAAATTGTCATGGCCTTAAAACAGTTAAAAAAAAAAAAAAACAAGATGGCGCCTTTCCTGTTCCTATTAGTCTCAGATTAATTCACTATTTTGGATGTTTGTACAGTAAAAACTAGTCGGATTCAAGCATTAACAATCTAGAATGTCCCCCAATAATTCAGATTGGATCTACTTCCTGACAGGCTAGATGCACAGTAAACACTTTTATTTGTTTGCTGCATCTGTAGATACAGGGACGTAAGTAGCCTAGTTTTCCACCAGGGGCAAGAACTCTTCTTGGAATTCCCCCCCCCCCCTTTTTTTTTCTCTCTTGCATCTGAAGAATTTTTTAAATACTTTTTTTTCATATCCCCTTCCATAACAAATTTTATGTATCCGCCACTGCGTGTTCTGGTGCCGAAAAAAAAATTATCAGGTTCGCAGCTTTAAATCATTATTTCTACCCATCCGTCACGAACATTTAAATTTTGTTTGAAGTAAAAAAAAAACCGTCGTGTTTTATTTTCCCACGTTCTTCTGGGCTGCCTTCCCCCCCCCCTCCCTAAAGCCCCGCATTTGCGCCCTACGGCTGTTTGCTGACCCCCACCACCCTTTTTTTTACTTACTCCCCCCCCCCCTTCCCGGGCGAAACCCCTTCGCAGACCCCGTACAAATCGCCCCATTTCTATTCCCGCGGATCGCTAGACTGGAGGCCTGGACTGGAATGGCAAATGCCTATACGGACGGTTTTTTATTTCACGTCGCTTACCCCCTCCCCTCCTTCACCTATCCGAACACACGCACACAAACACACACACACACACAGATGGCGTGGGCTATCGGGTGGCCAGGGCCAGGGTTATTTATATCGCCCCAGGCTTCGGACACGCATTTCGAACTCCAACCCAACACCCCCTTCTTCCCCCACCCCAATTTTTTCATTTTTTTTTTTTTTTGTACTTTCACACAAACATGGACCGCATGCCCCGTTCGGCCTTATTCGACACACGTCCTCACGTAGCGCGTCTCCTTTTTTTTTTGGTTGGGGGGGGGGGGGGGGGTTAACGATTCCTGCACGATCGTTATAAGGTGAGGGCAGAGGGGATGGAGGCCCTTTGAAAGTGCGCGAAAGTGTCGCTTATGGTTCGCTCTATGCAGTGCGTATCTCCCGCGTCATTCCCGCCGTCGCGTCTGCTTTACTGCAATGTTGCCACGGGAGGGTATCCATGATAGAGACCGGAAAAATTTCGCGAATTCATTTCGCGATATGCTTAAAATTCAAATAATGATACAGTTGCGCTGCTTCTGCTATTTGTTCGCTGTTAATATGTAGGACTCTTGGGCCAATTAGAGACCATCAGTCAAAAAAAGGAATCCAGTCACAAGTTACCCGCTTGAGACGCCCACAAAATTCAGCACCCAAATGAACAGGCGCCCGTTTGTCCGAGTAGGCAGAGGATCGTGGAGTCTATCCTGGAGGTCATTGAACTCGCGAATTATTCCGGTCTCTACTGATCCGTCTCGCTTTTTCCCGTGTCGTCGTTGAAGAACGGACATAAGGGTTTCGCGTTCCCCTTTTTTCTGCCTCGGACGAGACACCTCTCGGGATATCTCGAGCAGTTTTCAAATATCTTGGTTGTTTTTAGAGAAGGGGGGGAGGGGGGGGGTTCTACCCCCTCCCTCCTTGAAGCTCCGCTGGCCTTGATCGGGCTCATAACGGCGGCCTTTTTTTTCCTCCTCTTGCTGGAGCCACCAGCGCCACCACGCGTCGTTGGAGCTTGCAGCGGCGGCGACCAGAGGTGTTGTTGACCTTGGGGAGTCTTGACGTGTGTGTGTGTGTGTACGTGTCCCGTCGTCGTTGCCAACCCCACGGGCCGTCGAGCGTTGTTGCCAACTTCGCCGCGACGGGAAAAATTTTTTGGTTGTCTGAAAAGTCCGGTTTACGGACGATAGTTTAAAAGTGACAACGTCATAACAAAACATTGATGAAATTATTGCATACTTTTTTGAATAAAATTGAATCATTTTTATTTTAATAATAAAAGAATAAATAAGTACTTGAAATTATACTAGTAATCAGATTTTTAAAATGCAAGAATAATTAACCTTTATTGCCGAAATTGTTGTTGTAATAAGCAATGAAAACCACATTAACTTATCACTTCACTTTATAAACAGTCGACGAAACAGTTCACGTGTAGATGACTTGTAATTAATTTTAAAAACTGGCGTTTAGCTATCCAGTTTAAATATAATTATGAATAAGTTTTTATATAAATGAAGTGTAATCAAATATCCATCATCAATTATTATATGATTCACCATAATTTTTTAGTCAATTGTGACATAACCTATTATTACTGCACTCGCCGACAGCGTAACGTAACACAGCACAGCGTAACGGAACAATGAGCGTAACGGGACACAGCGTAACGGAACAATTTGCGCGTTACGGGACACTTTTTTCCTGCGTGCAGCCGGCGTTCATCGATTTATTAGACGTTGTCACGTCAAAAAAAAAAACACCACACGCTCCAGGTATCCGAACAAATTCTTTCAAGGAAACTTTTTCTAGCTTTTTATGTGTAACAACTTGACCCCTTGGTAGGTACGTGACTGCATTTGGTAGGAGTTGCCCTCCCTCCCCCCCCCACCCCCCCCCCCACACACACACGCCACTTAACAACACTGTGTGTTGGATTTTTCATTTCTGAAAATTTCCGTTCAAACGTCTGTGCATGGAGACACAACAACGGCTCTTAAATGCTGTTCGTAGTCGTAGGGTAAAGTAAGGTAATTTCGTGACACAGGTAATTTCGTGACATTTTTTATGACGTTTGTAACGAAAATACCAGCGGTTTTTTGGAGCTGCATTTTGGTCTGGTATTTTCAGCGTTCTCCATTAGATAATGTGGTATGTATCGTTCGTGTCTTGGAATGCGTCAACGTCACAAAACAAAAGTTTTCGTAAAAGTGGGCAAAGTGTCGTTAAATTTGAGTACTCTTTTGCAGGTTTAACTTCGAATATTCATAAAAGGATCCATGTACATGGTATGTTAGCATTTAATACACAGTTTTGTAGAGAATCTAAACCTCTTACAGTGTGAATAATTTTATGATTTTCCACGTCTGCATACAGTTGTTATTGCTTATGTTGTTCATGGCGTTTCTTAGCATTTTTGTCCTTGTTAAAGATAAATTTTCAAAGCCTTTAATATGAATTGATCTTGTAAGTTTTCTAAGCTTGTTAGAACAAAATTATTATGAGAGTTTGTGTTGTAAATTAAGTTTACAATAACTTAGTTTCACTTAGAAAGCTAATTATAGTGTGTCACGAAATTACCTATATCACGAAATTACCTATATCACGAAATTACCTATTGGCTACCACAAAAATATATTGGCTCTTATTTTATTTTTCAGTTGAATGATGAATAAAGCAAGAAGTAAATACAGAAAATATGACTCCAGACAGTTAATTGCAGCTGCTGAATTCGTTAAACAACAAAATTGTTCACTTTATAAAGCCTCCAAGGAAATGGGTGTGCCATGGAGTACACTAACAGACTGTCTAAAAAATAGCACCTGTGAAAACAGGAATGCTTTGGCTCCAGGGAGTAAGAGTATAAGTCAAAATATTGAATTTTTTTTTTTTTCGGATATTAGTATTTTTTAAGTAGCCGACTATGTGTGTCTAAGAGTATAAGTCTCTACTGTACTTTGTTTCCAGTGTAATAACGATTTGAACCTAACAGTCCAAGAGAAATAAAGTTCATTATGTTGGGTGTAAGAGTACAAGTCAACTTATACTGTTACACCCAAGTCAAAATTATGTTGGGTGTAAGAGTACAAGTCAACTTATACTGTTACACCCAAGTCAAAATTATGTTGGTACTGTTGCTTGCTTACTGACTTATACTATTGGGAACAACTTCTCCCAGCTGTTGGTTGTGGTTAGAATTTAACTTATAAAGTTATAACAATAGTAGAAGATTCTGCGTTATTTTTCACTATTCCTCTGATTTTTACATTATAATGTATAGTGTGTAGGAGAAATAATGTATAGCAGAGGAAAAAAACTTGTTGAACTTGTAAAAACGAAAATAGCTAAAGAGAATACCTCCAGTTTAAATGCAGGTAAGTGCTAATTAAATTTAGTGTGGTACTCCATTTATGTCTGTAACTGCAGTAAAATCTTTTGCATTATTACTTTTGTCTTTTATTTTATTTCAGATGTGATTGAAAATGTGAAAGACATACCTGTTGTAACAAACGACCGAATTGAGGTTAGGGACGATATAGATGAGAAAGGAACTGTGAATATCGCGGAATACTGGTCAGGTAAGGACAAAAGTTATGTTGCTTTTATAGTGCAGTTATTCTCATGTTATGATAGTGCCCATATTTTATTTGTTTATTTATTGCAGAAAGAAAAACAAACGAGGACGATCATGTCTTTGTTCAAGATACTAGGAACACAATTTCGAATGGTATGGATGAAGAAATTTCTAATGTGACTGAAGAACAACTCGTTAATGTTGATGGCACACAGCTACCAAACACCTCATCATACAATTGGGAACTTGATGAAGTTTTATTTGAAGTTGTTGTTGAGGACACAGGCCTTGCAAGTAAGTTACATAGTATGAGTTGGCATGTAAGCGTAGATGTAAAACTATTATTATATTGTAGTCTTTGGCTTTATTGTGTGGTTATACTTACGTCATTATTTTTATGTGTAGGTAATAATGAAGATGGAAGTTTGACAGTGCTCCAACCAATGGTTATTGAAGACATTGCAGATGCAAATAACAGAAATAAAGAAAATGAACCACATTATGAACAGAGTGAATTTTCCTATGATGTTGTTGATGAGGACAGAGGCCTTGAAAATACGCGGAACACATGGGCAGGTAAGAGAGTTGATACAAAACTAATCATTCTTTTAAAAGTCATTGGCATTATTGTGTGCTTGTAGCTAAAATAATTGTTTTACTTATAGGTAATAATGGAGATGGAAGTTTGACAGTGCTCCATCCAATGGTTACTGAAGACATTGCAGAAGTAAATATTGATAATGGAGAAATTGATCCAGATTATGAACCGATAGAAGAGAAAAGCTCAAGTGAAGATGATGTTTCCGTTAATGTTCCTCGCCAGAGGAAGGCTGGTCTCGGAGAAAAAGAAGACAATACACAAACAATTGAAGCTGAAGTGAAAAAATGTAGGTTTTCAAGAGCAAGAAAAAGAGAAAAGTGTGTAAACCGTAACAGAGGGGTGTCATACACAACTTTAAGCGGTAAAGTTGTCAAAGCTAGAGTAATGAAACCTCTTAGAGACTGTCGAGCAGAATGTAGAAAGAGACTTCCTGAAGACATAAGAGAAAGTATTTTTAAAGAATATTGGTCTCTTGGTAGTAGAGACAGGAGAGTAGCATATGTTGCCAGCCTTGTTGATACTATGGAAACCAAAACATCAAGAAAAAGAGCTTACAATCCTGATAAAGAGAAATTTAGAATGGTTACACATACGTTTCATTTTAAGATAAATGGGAAAAGAGAAAAAGTTTGTAGGGGATGTTTTATGAACACATTAGATGAGACACAAATGTTTGTAACTCTTGCAATCACCAACAGAAGTACCTCTACATCTGGTATCACACAGCAGGACAACAGGGGAAAAACATCACCTGGTAATGCAATTTCTGATGAACGACTGGATGAGGTTCGAAGGCATATACAATCATTCCCTTCTTACGAATCTCATTACACGCGAAGAACAAACAACAAGAAGTATCTTCCTTCTTTTCTGGATTTGAATACTATGTTCTCATTTTACAAAGAATCAACTTCTAATCCTGTGGGGCGTACTGTATATACTAGGGAGTTTAAGTCCTTGGGACTAGCCTTTAAAGCACCAAAAGTAGACACTTGTCATAGGTGTGACACATTACAAATGAAAGTGAAGCTAGCGAGTGGTGCAGAAGAAGAAGATATAAAACAGGAAATATCTGTGCATCATGCAGAAGCTGATAAAGCATACCTACAGAAAGATCTCGACAAGAAAACTGCTAAAGATGATCCTAGCAAAAGGTGTTTTACGTTCGACTTACAACAATGTTTGCCCACACCTTTTGTTCAGTCGTCTGTGTCTTTTTACAAAAGACAGCTCTGGACGTATAATTTAACTATGCACGAAACTAGTAAACCATCTGTTCGTTGTTATATGTGGCATGAAGGCGAAGGTGCTCGTGGAGCAAATCAAGTTGCCACATGTGTATTGAGAGAGCTTTCTGAGTTACCTGAAGATGTAACGCACATTATTTTATATTCAGATACATGTGGCGGCCAGAACCGTAACTCGCATGTAGCAGCAATGTTTCTGTATTTGATGCAACAGAAATGTAATCTTCAGTTGGTGGACCATAAATTTATGGTGAGTGGGCATAGTCATATGGAATGTGACACAGACCATGCACTTATAGAAAAGCAGAAGAAAAAACTGCGCTTCACTGTGTCACACCCCCATGACTGGTACCAGCTTGTCAGAACTGTTGGAAGGAAAAACAAATTTGAAGTTGTAGAACTTAATCATCAGGACTTCCTCAATTTTGCTGAGCTGTACAAAACTAGTCTCTTTCTTAGAAAGAAGGATAGTTCAGGAGAACCCTTCAAGTGGACTGAGATGAGATGGCTCAGATACACTCAAGAACGACGAGTGATTCAATTTAAGAACACACTTGATGAAGACGCACCTTTCAGAGAAATTTGTTTAAAACGACGGAACCGCAGTCCAGATGAGCTGTTACATCCAAAGAAATGTTATAACTCCACACTTGCCATTTCCAAAGAGAAAAAGAAGGATCTCTTGGAGCTGTTGCCATTGATAGACACAGTTTTTCACAGCTTTTATTTAAACTTGAAAACTACTGTGGATGCAAGAGATGTACTTCCTGATATAGAGGAATTCAATGAATGAATATTTTTGCACTTTCCGGAGCTTTACCTTCCAAAGGTTTTTGTAATAAGTATACGAATGTTGTCAATTAATCATTTTCTTAGCAAAAAGTGTCATCTAATTTAAGAAAACCTGCAATATTCTCACCAGTATAAGTCATGTAATTAATGGTCTTAAGAGTACATGTCTTTAAACCTGCAGTGTTCTCACCAGTATAAGTCATGTAAATGATGGGCCCTAACAGTACATGTCATTTATTTAATCTTTAGCAATAAAGAAAGAAATATTGTTGTTGTAAAATGCTAATAAATCATTTACTAAGCATATGTAGCCATTTGGTTTATTTAAAATAATGGAAATTTGATATTGTCACTAATTTAAAATCTTTAAACCTCTCTCCTGAAAAATAGAAGTTTTTGACTTATACTATTACTCCCTGGAGCAATAGAATGAACCTCTGCCAAAACTAGGAAGACCATTCGCTCTCACTTCAAACCTAGAAATTAGTCTGTATAATTACATCATAGAGATGCAAGAGTTAGGATTTGGTTTGACTGTTTCTACAGTAAGGAAATTAGCACATGAACTCGCAAAAAGTGCCGGCCGTGAAATTTTATTAAATTCCGACAGTGAAAGTGCAAGCAAATGGTGGTGGACATATTTCAAGAGTAGGTACAATCACTCATTAAGATCTCCAGAAAAACCTTACAGCATACAGGGATTCTATGGCAAATGAAGAAATCATTGGGGATTTTTATATTAAATTAGAGGAATTACTGGACAGATTGGATATCAAAGAAGCGCCTGATAGGCTATGGAACTGTGACGAAACAGGTCTTTCGTATGTCGTGAAAGCAAACAAAGTTGTAACAGCAGTGGGAAAGCGATATGTTTATAAGAGAGTTTATGCAGACAGGGGAGAATAACATACACTTTTGGGATGTGTGTGCACAAATGGGACATGTATTCCGCCTATGATTATTTTCAAAGGTGTCAGGTGGAACGATAACCTAATGAGAGATTGTTTGCCTAATGCAATAGGGAAGTTGTCTCCAAAAGGGTGGATTAACAGTGATCTGTTCTTTGAATGGTTCCAGTTCTTTGTAGCCTCTATTCCTCCTGCTCGACCAGTCATCCTCTTCATGGATTCACACGCATCGCATATTAACCCTGAAGTTATTTCGTTTGCGAAAGAAAATCAGATTTTCTTATTTACTTTCCCAGCCCATACAACTCATTTGTTGCAACCGTTAGATGTAGGAGTTTACAAATCCCTAAAATCACATTGGGGTCAACATTTAACTCCTACACGAAGGAAAATCCAACGGAAAAACCAAATAGAACAAATTTTCATACGATTATGAATACTGCCTTTATTGAGAGCTTCTGCACTAAGAACATTACAAATTCTTTCAAGAAAACGGGAATTCATCCATTCAACAAGTGTGCTATTCCTAAGGAAGCTTTTGAACCCTCCAAACTAACAAACAAGCCTCTACCTCAAGAACAGCCGGAAAAGGATCAGATATTGGTAACTGACAAGATCTTGGTCCTGCCATCAATGTCAAGAGACACCCTCATTAACAAAGGAAAGAGAAAGCGAGACTCAAGTGCAAGATGCCTTACTCCAGTAGGAGAAATTACCACCTTGGGGTCAATAAAATACGCATCATTGAGACCTGCCACTTCAACTTTAAATGCTGCCCTACCAACATCGAATCCTGTAATGTCATCATCGAAGGATATCTTATCAACCACAAAGGCTACCCCATCAACGTCCAAGGCTGTCCCATCAACTACTAAGGCTACCCCATCAACTTCCAAGGCTGTCCCATCAACTACTAAGGCTACCCCATCAACTTCCAAGACTGTCCCATCAACTACTAAGGCTACCCCATCAACTTCCAAGGCTGTCCCATCAACTACTAAGGCTACCCCATCAACTTCCAAGGCTGTCCCATCAACTACTAAGGCTACCCCATCAACTTCCAAGGCTGTCCCATCAACTACTAAGGCTACCCCATCAACTTCCAAGGCTGTCCCATCAACTTCCAAGATTGTCCCATCAACTTCCAAGGCTGTCCCATCAACTACTAAGGCTACCCCATCAACTTCCAAGGCTGTCCCATCAACTTCCAAGATTGTCCCATCAACTTCCAAGGCTGTCCCATCAACTTCCAAGATTGTCCCATCAACTTCCAAGGCTGTCCCATCAGCTACTAAGGCTACCCCATAAACTTCCAAGGCTGTCCCATCAATTACTAAGGCTACCCCATCAACTTCCAAGGCTGTCCCATCAACTACTAAGGCTGTCCCATCAACTTCCAATATTGTCCCATCAACTTTAAAAGCTTCGACACCAACATTAGAACCGTTCATATCTGGTCCAGAACTTCGCGAATGCAAGACAAAATCAAAGGAAGTCCAAATTCTTTATGAAGATTGGATCTGTGGTATGTGCGGGAACAGTTATTTCAGAGACGTTCAAATAAGAAATGGCGCTAAATGGGTACAATGCTGTTATTGCTTGATGCCTTATCATGAAGAGTGCCAACCTGCTGATTCTGGGGAAATAGTTTTCATGTGTGATAATTGTGCTAATGCTGAAAGTGAGTTGAGCGAGGTAAGCATCTAAAAAAAACTAGACTTAACCTAATTTTTCGAAAGTTATTTGAACATTTTTTTGAAGAAATGAAGAAAACAGCAATTAGAATGCATGTTACAAGTTAAAATTATATTATTTGTTTTTATAGATGGTATTTGTTTGAAAATATTTGTATTGTTATTGTATCACGAAATTGCCTAACCCCTATCACGAAATTAGATACCCATATCACGAAATTACCTGTCAAACCATTTAAAATTTGAAATTAAATTTTGTGTTGAAAATATGTATATAATTGTAAGTTTATTACTTATCATGTTAGTATTACACAGAAATTAAACAATTTTGCCCAAATACGACAGTAATGGTTGAATAAAACAATATTTATTAGCGAAAAATTAATTTTATCACGAAATTACCTTACTTTACCCTACACGTTTTTTATGATACATCTCGAGTTGTTTGTACCTCTTAGCGTATTCCGTTTTCAAAATATGTGCTCAGTAAAGTCGCATATATACTAACAATTTTTTATAATCTGAAAAGAATATTTCTAGTTGCAGAGGCTCACCCAAGTGACCACAATATTATCAAAACTTGCTAGACTTTTTATCGCCACTACACAAAAAAATATTGCAGTACTTTTATTTTACAGGAGATTTCTTTGGAAAACCGTCGCCAAGAATTATTTTTGTATTACTGCAAGAAATATATTGTAACCTTGTCGAACACATGGCTATTGTGCAGCTAAATACTAAGGTTTTTCAAATCACAAGGGCTAATTGTCTCCCCCCCCCCCCCCCTAGTTAAACTTAATAAATGGTCGTTACAGTTTTATACGGCTGTTATAACTTTAAATTGTTGAATTTGATAAGTATTTTTTTAAAATAAAATTATCACCGTACGTTAAATTAACTTAATTTTCTCATTTACTCTAATTTTTGTCCTTTTTTTTTTCACCGACACAGATACGCCCCTGACGCAGCGGGGCCCATAACGAACCCGTTTTCCACACCCTCACTTGTGAAAGTACATCCCACTTTGATCATTTGCGCTTCTTACTTGATTACGTCATTTGTCCTCTTAGTGCACAATCCCGTGGATAGTCTGCCTCTTACTCGTGTGTGTTAAAATCTGCCTTCGATGTGTAGGAAGCACTTAAGTAAAGACTATCAGGTGCTTATTGCTCTTAAAATAGTGCGCGCGAAATGCATGCCGGCGATGTATTCTCACGAGTCACTTTGATAGTTCGAAACTATTTGAGTTTAGGAGGGGGTTGTTGAAGGAGGCTTCATTTCATCGAACCATCTCCGCCAACTTCGCTGAGAACACAAAATTAGAGATCAAAAGGAACTTCCCCCCCCCCCCCCCCCCCTCCGCCTTCGCCCCATCAACTCCTTCGTTCTTGATCTTACAGAATTATATATTCAGTATATCTTCTTCGGGCGAGGAGGAAGAAGCGAAAGTTTTCTGGAAAACTCCTTAATCCCCTCGTTACGAACAATCAGCGTTTTCCTCGTGCTCATTAGTACTAACCCTTACAACTCTCACTTTCCCTCCCCTCCCCCCCCCCCAACCAAAAAAATAACCTCAAACACATCCTTTCATTTTATTTTTATCTCCCACACCAAATCATGATTGCAAAACTTTGCCATTACGTCGTTGATTCCTAATGTTCGCGTGGTTTCGAATCCGCACTGAATCTCAGATTATCCTCAGCGCACACTTAACACTCCTGCGAATTCTCAAAAGTTTTATCGGGTAGTCAAAGGACCTGCCACAGTGTCAAACTGTAGATTCCCACACCTTCCAATAAAATTTGGCCATGTTTTGATACGCAAGCTGGGTGACTTGAGTTGACATTAAAAATTTTTGGACTACACACTGTAGTTTTTTTGTTGTTAATGGTACAGAAATAATTTGATGTAAACTTTTGGACATACACCATTGCTAAGCACATGTATGACTGTAGAAGAAAACTACAAAAAACCAAAAGACAAAAAACACAAATTAAGCAAAAATTGCTGTTGCATATTCCTGTTATGGAGTATTATGTGGTGTATATATCCTGTTGACAACAGCAATTTTTGCCTAATTTGTGTTTGTTTTTTTTGTGTTTTGGTTTTTTGTAGTTTTCTTCTACAGACATACATGTGCTTAGCAATGGCGTATGTCCAAAAGCTTACATCAAGTAATGCACTCCCATTGCTCAAATCTTTCAAAGATATTATGGTACAGAAATAGTCATGTAAAATTACACAAATTTGTACATTTTACATGAAAACAGCTGTATCGGAGTTATACTGAGTTCGGATTCTTACCCGGGAGTGTGCGACTGAGTGGCGCGAGACTGTGTGAGGACAGGCGTGAAGTGAGGGGCGAACCACTGTCGAGCCCAGCTCCAGTGAGGAGTGCGAACTGTGTTAACTGGACGGATACTTAGTGATTTGTGAACAGACATTAAGTGCATTTTCTTTATTTTATTTATTTATTTATCGTCTTTATTGGTAGAGACCGGGAAAATTCGCGAATTCATTTCGCGACAGGCTAAAAAAAAAACATAGTTATATCTCAGTGCCGCCTCTGCTATTGGCTCACAACTCACCTGGATGACTCTGGGCCAATGAGAAACGCCCGACCAAAGCTTTATCGAATCACAGGCTGCTACGCTGGGACGTCTCACAAGACAGCAGCCAATGAGTGGGTGACATTTGACCGAGTGTACGTAGAACTATTGACTTCATCCTGCAGGTCATTGAACCCGCGAATTTTTCCGGTCCCTATGTATTGGTGGCGAGGTTAAGGCGGTACGCCTTTTCTTACACTTAACCACTTTTCTGCAATCACATCAAATAGCGGAATATTAAAAAATAAGCATGATATAAGCAGATGTTGACTAAATATTAAGAGAACAAATGAAAATATTAACTTAATGTTCAAATATTAACTATTACAAAAGATTCGACCATAACTAATTTAAATTAATTAAAAATTAAGCATAGACATACATAAAAAGGAAATTGATTAAACATACAGAAAATAGTATTAAAAAAAATAGGTGCTACTACATTAAAAAGTCACTCGCACATTCACACACATATTCAAGCAATATGGTAGGTAATTGTTAGAGACCTGCAAATTCCCAGTTTCAATGGCCTTCAAGATAGACTGCACATACCCCTGTACACTCGGGCAAAGAACGCAAGTTCATTGGCTGCCGACTTGTAAGTCGTCTCAGCTGGTTTGTCTGTGATTAGATCCTTCTTTGGTTGAGGGTTTATAACTGGTTGAGATTCGTCCGTCCAGATGAACAGTAAGCCAATAGCAAAATTATCTAAGAGGTATATGTGTTTGAATTCTAGCCTATCACCGAATGAATCCGCGAATTTTGCAGGTCTCTAGTAATTGTCTTGACACGGCCTACACCCAGAAGCCAAGAAAATGCAGACAGTGGCCATGAAAGTCTGCGGTCTTTAGTAGACATTTAAGTGTGGTGATTTAATTAGTGATGCAAATATCGGAATTTAAAAAAAGAAAAAAAAAAACTTTATAAAATTGAATTATTATATTCTTACGTACCCGTTTTTCCCTCCACTCGTAACCATACACATCGACTTGTTTGTGTACAATTGTTTGGAATTCATCCTGGTACATAAACTTAAAAACATCCACGTTTGCTTCTTCCGTGTAGGCTCGGGAAGCAGTCCTGTTTCGGTGCTTTTATCGGATCCATCGTAAAAAAAAATCTTCCATCGTGGTGCTTGGGGGCTTAACTTGGTTAGTGGTTGGCGATCGAATACCGTGTTAAAGGGGAGGGGAGTGGTAATTGAAGGTGTACACAAGGGGGGGGGGGGGGAGCAGGTGTAGCCCATCGGTTGTTTTTTTTTCCGTTCGTCGCTTTGGCAGCCCGCCCGACCAGCTAAACCATTCCAATTGGTCGCGGCAGTTTCATTGGATACCAAACAGCCACCCCCTTTCTTCCCCCTTTGTTCCCCCCCTCCCACCTTCTGTAACACGAAACATTCCCTGGATGAACGCCAGCACATACAAACGCGCCAGCGCGTTTAACAGCTACACTGTTTGTTTCCTCCTACCCCCCTCCCCTTTAACCCCTTTCCTACGAGTATTCCTCTATCAGCTGGAAGCTCATAAAGCAGTTGTCTTCAAAGCGTTTTATTTTTAATCAAGTGCCAATTGTTTCGTCAGCCAATTTTTTTTTTTTAATTTTTACCCCTAGCCCCCGCCTTCGTGCTATCACTAGAGAAATGAAAAAAATTCGTTGATGTGTTTCGCGATACGCTAAAATTCAAATACATATACCTTTAAGCTGCTTTTGTTATTGGTTCAGTGTTCATCCGGACGACTCTGGGCCATTGGGAAATACTCAATTAAGGAAGTATCGTATCACAGGCAAACCAGTTGAGACGACTCACAAGTCAGCAGCCAATGAACTGGCGTTATTCTCCCAAGTATACTGAGGACTGTGTAGTCTATCCTGAAGGTCATCGAAAAGGCGAATTTTTCCAGTCCCTAATTATATATCTTCTTTAATCTGTACTTCTGTTCTGACAACCAATATTTAGGGACAGAAAAACAAATATTCGCACTTGCGGAAATGACACCTGTTCATTGGCTGCTGACTCGTGAGACGTCACAACTAGACTGACCTTCATTCGGCTCTTTCTTGGTTTAGGGTTTCCCATTTGCTGACAGTTTTCCAGATAAAAATGTGGGCCAATCGCAGATTGTGGTACGAAGGTAAATACATGCTTGGATGTTAGCTTATCGCAAACTGAATCCGCGAATTTTTCCTATCCCTATCGATATTTTTTAAAAAAAAACTGTAGCTATTTTTAAAACAAATAATCATAAATTGAAATATTAAATCTTATTAATTTAGTAATTAATTTTTAGCTTTAAGATAATCCATGTTTAGGAAGTTTAAACCGTTTGTTAGGAAAAACGCACTTAATTAAACGTAGTTTTTTCTCTCTTAAGAATTATGTCACAAAACAAGGCAAGATTTCTTGCATCATAGAAACTAATCGGTCACGAAAAGTTCTACCATGCATCTTCCTATACTAAGTCCACCTCGTGCTTAAGATTGTAAAAAGATAAAGAAAATAGATTACTAGCTAAAACATTGTCTTTGGGTCTTGGGTTTGAAGACCATTGCCATAGAGTAAAGCATAAATGCTTCAGTCTTTGGTTCTTTATTCTTTGTGGTGGATCGAATGTTCCTTTTCCAGCCTAGTTAAGAATTTTTTTCCTGATTGTTCTGGTGACGCTAATAAAGGTTGTTTTTTTTAAGTTCTCACTTGTCATAAGTCATTTTGTTTTCGTACTAATTTTTTTCTTCAAATTGTTTATAATTGACAAATTTTGTGATCTACCCACGTGTGAACACTGAAAATTAATCTCCAGAGTGAGACAATTTATTCAAGCAAAATTACAGTACTTAATTATATAAAATATCACATAGCATACATCTAGTGACAAAATTCACAACAAAACATAATATGTAGAGTCCAAAAAAATTGGCGGATTCATTTCACAAAGGACTAAAATCAAAATAGTCACAAGTTAGTGCATCTTCTGCTACTGGCCCATAACTAGGGGCAGGAAATTCTTGCGAAAAAAATCTGAACGCCTACTAGAATGCAACAAGGTATACCCACACCAGCGGTTTCTTCCTTGTGATTGGCGGCCGTCTGCGAGATAAGTCGTTGCCTTGTTTGACCGAGCCACTCAGGACGAGTTTCCTTCCACACTGAATTAGTGTGATTGGTTGTTGTAACAATCGACATGCACCTCAAAGTAACTCACCCAATCACGAAACACAGACGATGCTACAGTGTTTTAACTTCCAGCTACTCTCGGGATCTTTTAGCGAAGTTTTCATGGCCCTACCCTTAACGAACCTGAAGGTCTGGGCCTACGAGAAACTTCCCCACCAATGTTATATCGAAGCGTTGGAAGTCTGACACCACAGCGCCTAATGAGCTTGTGACATTTACCCGAGTATGCATAACACTGTAAAGTCTCTCCTGAAATGACGGAAAAAAAAATTCAATCTTTAATAAAATGCAATGCTTGTATGGTGAAAACATTTGTGGAAATTCATTTTTATTAAACTTAACAAAATAAGGTAAGTAGGAACTGGGACAACAATAGACATAAATGTCCAGGCAAGAATCTGAACCTAATTTTACTGGGGGGGGGGGGGGGATTTTTTGTAGTGATACGGTTGTTTTAATGCAAACTTCCCGCAAATATCGGTAATTTTTACATTAATATTTCTGTTTCATTTACAAAAAAAAATTACAGTAAAGACTAGGCACTTAACTGCGTGCGATACTTTATGGTTGTACATTACAAAATGTTGTATAAAATATCTGTTCCGTCACTTAAATAAAAAGTCGTCTGTTCAGTGTTCACCTGGAAAACGGGCTTCGTTGGTGGTAGGGATATACGTAACTAACTGTAAACTCCTGTCCGTTCCTGTTCCTACGTCGCGACAAGGGCACTGAAGGGCCTAACTAAGTTCGCCGGATCACCGCGCCGCTGTCGGACAGCGCCACCGTCGCGTCTCGTTACCATAACAAGGGCGTGCCCCCCACTCTCCCCCCTTTCCCGCTCAAAGTAATTATGTTTAGCGTTCATTATGATGATAATCCACCGGAGCTGGCAAGGGGGTCGAACCTGCAGCGCCCGCGCGGAGGGTAGACCGGCCTTTGTTTGCACACTGCCCACAGGACTTCCACGCGCGCAACGGTAGTAGTAGACGCTTTACCCCCTTCCCCTTTCAATTCAAACCTCTCCATCCCTTATTCACCTCTTCGCGGTGTTTGGATGAGCGTTTATGTGTGTGTGTGTGTGTGTGTGTGTGTGTGTGTGTGTGTGCGCGGGGTGGTCAGTTTCTGTTATTTCTGTTGGCCCGTGTGGTCGGATGGTAATGGCGTCGTGTGCGCACCTGCGCGTCCCGGTCCTGGACGCGGGGTAGGAAACTGTGGCAGAACCTCGTTGTTCCCTCTACTTGGTTTTACCGGAGCGAGGTGCCTGTCAGTGTTTGCCCCTTGCCGAGTTGCTTTTGTCCGCCTCCTGCGCGCGTTTTAAAATTTCTGAAAGGTTAAGTGGGAACCATTAAGTACTTCTGAAAACCCTTTCTTTGTAGCAAGAAAAAAAATATGTTTCTTCGCTGGTTTTATTATTAAAATTAAACATACAAAATTTAAGACTTAAAATAACAAAAAAAATGATGCTAGAAAAAATTTTGTGATCCCGTTTTGTTTATTTTGACATTGATACATATTTGAGCTTAAATTACGTTTTTGTAACATACAGTATTTTATAGCAATCTTCAACCAAAAATAGCAAATATTATTGGGTTTTTCTGAGACTGTTGTTTTAGCGAGGAAAAACATTTACACGAAGGTTTTATAACTAACATTTTTTTTCATATTTCTTATTCCAAAATCTCGAAAGAGTTTTTTTTTTTATCTTTTTCAATAAATCACGTAAGGATAAGTAAGCATCAATAATAAAAAGTCCAACCACGTGATAGTTATTTAATCAGTTGCATTTAAAATGGACTCTTAAACCCATTTTCATTGGTATATTTCAGTGTTTTATCCTCAAGATATTTGGCACGATGACATACCGAATCCAAAAATATTTGTTTTTTTGTATGAAATTTTTTATTGTGCTTTGTCGTGTTGACAAATTACTTTGTGGTTAACAAATTACTTTGTACTGTATGTAGTATAAGAAAATACTCTGCACCACTGAGTATTTTTGTGACCACGATCAGGCATTTGGGACTATAAAATATTTGATAGCATGTTTTTTTTTGTTTTTTTTTACTAGAAATAAGAATGTGCATGATATAGGCATTTAGAGTGATCGATGTTATTAATTTTGTACTGGTAACCTGGTCTATAAAAATAATCTGTTCGTATTTAACTCGAGACGTTTAATGAAACCTGTTCCTGATATTTTTTTTTCTCTTTTTTTTCTAGGTGAGTTTCTTCACTTTTCTTACCGTGGGAAGAACGCTTACGTGAGTAATTATATCAACTATCTATTTTATCCCAATGGTTCGTATGCATTGTTTTTTTTCTGTTTGAAAAATAAATAAAACCCTAAGAGGGTTAAATCCTTTTTTTCTTACTAATCACGAGCTAGTCCAAACCAATAACGGTCATTTTTCTCGAGAATAGCAGCCGATCGTGAGAACAATAAATAGGGGCATGCAGATTTCGCGAAAAGATTTCGAGACTAGCTGAAAGTTAAAACACTGTAGTATCGTCTGTGTTTCGTGATTGGGTGAGTTTCCCCCAGCTACGTATCGACACCAATCACTGTAAGTCAGTGCGGAAGCAAACGCGGCCTGAGTGGCCCGGTCAGACAAGGCAACGACTTCTCTCGCTAGACGGCCGCCAATCACAAGGAAGAAACCACACGGGTGCGGGTACACCTTGTTGCAGTCTAATAGGCATTAAAATCTTTTTCGCGAAAAATGCCTGCCCCTAACAATAAGGCTGCAGAACACACAGTGTCATCAAGTCTAGCCCGTCATTTAAACACGTGGGAATTCCGCCCCTCCCGACAATTAAAATCATTTACATAATTTCCGATTTTTGAACTTCTTATCAAAAAAGAAAGTGTGCTTCGAAATGGACGTAACTTTCCATCCTTTTACTCGTAATCGAGTCTTCTCGGTTCAGGCCGGCAAGCGATGCATATTGCATAACTTCGTTCGAAAAGGGATAACGTGTTTGTATGGGTTGGGGGTGTGGGGGAGGGATGCGCGATAAAAGTTTCAGGCCCTAGATTAAAACTTGGGGCTTTACCTGCATCGACAAAATCCCTCCCCCCCCCCCCCTCTTTCACTTCCATTTTCGCAACCCCCCTCGCCCCTCCTAGACTACTTGCGGTACGTAAATAAGTAATGCGACAAGCGCCGCAGGGCATTAGCCCCTCGTGACACGCGACATTGGACAGTTTCGGCAGTGGTGCCCGCAAGGGAAATTTGGTGAAACCTTGGGGGGGGGGTATTACATTGGTCAGGACGTGATCACCCTCTCTGTAAGGACTATACGCCGTAGAATATTCATGTAGAATTACAAGATAATTGTACCTTTACATGAAGACAACTGTACCGATACAAAATATTGTTCCCAGTAGTACTGGGTTCGGATTTTGACCCCGGTACCTCCAAATAGTTAAAAAAAAAAAAAAAAATTGTATAACGTTCCCTGAATAGCTTTCCGGTATTGACTGCGCACTATAATAAGCATGATAAAAACAAATTAAAGTCAAAATTATTTAATATTATTTTTGCCATGGTTTAAAATAATCATGCTGGAATGAAATATGAATTAAAATATAAAATATGAGTGTAACATTAACATATTTGTGTGGGACTTAAGCCTACAAGATACATGCTGTAAATCCATTTTAATCATGATTTAGTTACTTTTTTTTTTTCAATATGTTCCACGTAGTATTTAAATTTTACCCTGTTTGAGTTGTCGGATTTAAATGTGAAGATACTCCAGAAATAGTCTCAAATAAATTCCTTTGTAAAATTACGAAAAACATTTTACAGTTAGAAAAATTTCCCCTCTTTTAAAGACTCTTGGTTGAGGTTTAAGAGAACCGAAGTAGTCATGGCATTCAATCTCTGCCATGGCTGGCCCATCCCACACGATGCATTCTACCCTTTCTGCATGGCTATAACCCAGCATGATCAGGCGTTTAGGCTTCGGCCTGAGACGCATTGAAGAGTCTTCCCTTACCCAGACCCTTACAAAACCAGTACACTTAGTTTGAAACTTAGGTTAGGTGGCATGACCGCAACGCTCGTTGCAAGCGAAACTTCACGGTGTTTGAAACAACGCGTGTACAGTTATGCGAGTGTGTGAGAGTTGAGAACGCGAGTATGCAAGAACCGAAATGCACAAGTGTGCTTTAGTGCTCGAGTGTGTCATGATTAGATACCATAAAAATTCGCGAATTCATTTCGCGATAGGCTAAAATACAAATAGTTATACCTCAGTGCTGCCTCTGCTATTGGCTGACAACTCACCTGGATGACTCTGGGCCAATGAGAAACACCCAAGCAACGCTTTATCGAATCACAGGCTGCTACGTTGGGACGTCTCACAAGACAGCAGCCAATGGGTGGGTGACATTTGACCGATAGTACGTAAAACTATGGAGTTCATCCTACAGGTCATTGAACCCGCGAATTTTTCCGGTCCTTAGTCATGATGTCAAACACGACATCAAGCACTGCTGCTGACACTCTGTTTCTGCGTCAGGTAATATGACGCGCTGATTCGCGTCTGCACTTATTTTCGTTTAAGCCTTACACATTTTTTTTTTTTTCGTGGCGCTATTATGACCTCATCGCCTCTACTTCATCCTGGCAGCTGTTAAGAAGTTTCACTTCGAAAAAAAAAAAATTCTCGTCCTTGGACCCCCTCCTTTTTTTTTTTTGTTCGTGTTAAGTCTGACGTCTCTCGACCTTGCGAGAAACTACTGCATCTACACTGTTAAAAATATATATATAATTCACCTTCAAATTACGAAGAACGCTGGTTACAAAATTATACAGGGACCTTTCCATAAATTTACAGGCACTGAGCTCATTTACTTTGAACATAGATTCGTTATCAACAAAACATTTTTAAAAATCTTGGCCACTGCTAGTTGATATGAGGATGTTATATAAAAAGGGGGGTTGTCTGTAAAGTCAGTTTACGGACGATAGTTTAACGTGACAACATCATAACAAAACATTGATGAATTGATTGCATACTTTATGAATAAAATTGAATAAATTTTAGTTTAATAATAAAAGAATAAATACTTTATATTATACTAGTAATCAGATTTTTAAAATGCGAGAATAAGTAACCTTTATTGCCGAAATTGTTGTTGTAATAAGCAATGAAAACCACATTAACTTTTCACTTCACTTTATGAACAGTCGAGTGGAAGAGAGATAGATGCGGCGCAAGCGTACAATGAGCGTAACGGGACACAGCGTAACGGAACAATGTGCGTAACAGGACACTTTTTTGTGCGTGCAGCCGGCGTTCATCAACTTATTAGACATTATCTTTGAAAGATTTGTGCAATGGGAGTGCATGACTTGATGTTAGTTCTTGGACATACTTATTAGACGTTTTCACGTCAAAAACTGTGGGAAGTCTACAGCGAGAAAAATCTTCTTTTATCTTCGTGCGGTTGTTTACCTTTGTTTAGAACGGAAAAAAAATACAACTCGGCAAGTCGAAATTCGGCGTGGGTTTCCGTGAAGATTTTTTTAAGTCGTTCGAAATTACGAAGGAATCTTCCGTTTTGTGTTTTGAGTTCGATTCGTTCGTTTGAAAAGACCCGTGAGTTAACTGCAAAATTTTTTTTTTTTACTGTGTGGAGCGAGGCCTTAAGGGGCCCGCCTCGTTAAGGGTTTATGTGTGTTGGTGAGGCGAGATGATAAGTGCTACGCTCGCTGGTATTTCTAGCGTGGTATAGCCTCTAAGCACATGGCTCTGAACTGGCGCCCAGTCCTCATGTCGTCACTGAAAAAACTGTGAAATTTGAGCGGTGACCGTTATATTATATGGTGAAGAACTGAAGATAAAGGTGTAATGCAAGTCCCTTAATTGCTTTCAAGAATCTGTACCGGTTTTTTTTACGTCTAAAAATTACTCTGTATACACGCGTTTTTTTTTTAGCCAGTTTCACTCTTCTAAAAATACAGTTTAAAAACTTAATCCGAAATCAAAAATACTTTTTCGGCCCTCAGCGAACTCTTAAATGTTTTCCGTGAGCAGATCCCCACTCTGATGTCTTGAGTAGTTTTGTAATCGCGTTGTTTTTCTTGGAGCTCTGCGCACCGTGTGTGTGCCCGGGTAGGCGGGGGCCTTAATGCCACCATCCAAAAGGAGCTCTAGGTATTTATTTTTTTCAAACGTGGGAAACGTGCCGGATGTTGTCATGATGGGTTTTCTCGAGAAGCCTAAGATGTACATCAAGCTCTGTCCCTGCCGGAACACGCCCGAATATTCACCTTCGACCAACCTCGGGATTTGTTTCATTTTTGCGCAGGAAAAATGAATTCAAATATTAAAAGTGGTCGGTTAGGTTAGCTACATCAAAACACTTTAAAACACTATGGACGGTTAGTTAGGTTAGTATAGCTACATTAAAATAAACTGAGAAATATAAATACATATAAATAAACCCGAGGTTGGCCGAAGGTGAATATCCGGGCGTGTTCGGGCAGGGACAGAACTTGTACATCTTAGGCTTCCCGGGTTTTCTCAGTGTACTCCCGTTTGCTCAGGCCATTCATTCCTTTGATGCTCCGCCACCGCACCTCATAGCGTAGCGGCAGAAGAATTCCAGTCGCAACCACACGATAGATACTGGTTCTCCTAACATGCTAATTATGTTTCCACCAATTCTAGTGTTTACTCGAAAATTTACATTTGTTATCTCACCGATTTTCGGCATGGCTGCTTCGGTGCTTCCCCCCCCCCCCCCCCCCCCCCCCTCTATGCTGCAATACAGTACAGTGGTAATTAAATTGTAATTGTTTAATAAAAGTGATGGTTCGATAAATTCCTCAAATAACATAAAATATATTTAGAAGTTGAAAGATCTTTTATTCGTGGGAAAAGATTCTAATAAAAAAAGGGAGGTTGTCTGTAAAGTCGGTTTACGGACGTTAATTTTACGTGATAACGTCATAAGAAAACGTTGATGAAAAATTGCAAACTTTTTTTTTTAATTTTCAAATATTATTTTCAGTTTTTTGCAAATTTTATTTAAATAATTTGTTTTAATATAATCAACGAGCAACTAGTTAAAAAAAAAAAGCCCGCCTTAACCTGTTTGATATTATAGAAGATTTTCTCGCACGGTGGGCGGCCGGTTCTTGCACGCTCGGCTCAGGCGGAACGTGACAATTTTTTCGTGAGGTTTTTTAATGCAGTAAACTATGTTTTGAATATAAACACACTTAATAAACGGTGCATTGTTGAATGGCGAAATTAATGTACTTATTTAATTCAAGAAATTTTTTGCAATAGGAAATATTTTGTTCTCCAAACAACTCAAGCGTTAATTTTGATGTGTGTAAAAAACTAGTTCTTTTGCAGATAAATTGGTAAGATTAACAAATAGTAAATAATGGTTTCGCCGCTTTACACAAACAAATATAGGTTTGCACACACTAAATCTTTTTTCTCAGCACAGTGATTAACAGTTAAAAAAAAAAAAAAGGAAGGCGGCGCTCGTAGGAGTTGTTCTTACCTGCTCGCACTCGCACGACTTTTGTTTCTTGACGGTTTACGTTGCAGCGGGCAGGCAAGCGGAACCCAGGGAAAAGAAAACAAAAAACGCAGTTACGTAATGCACGTAATGGCGAAGACCCGAGACCCCAAGATGGTCCAGTTGGGGAAGGTCGCTGATAAAAAGGTCTGCTCGCTCACGACTGTTTCAACTGGAAGATGAGATAGATAGCTGCTCGAGAGAGAAGAGGAGCGATGAAGTGAAAGGATGATGGAGGGGGAAAAAAAAAAGGGGGGGGGTTGGAGCAACCTGGCAACCTTGCTCTACCTGCACGGTCTATATACCCTGCCTCACCGACTGTAATGTTGCCAGATCTACGCCGAGAGAAAAAATATATTTATATAAAATTCTACCGCGTGTTTCAATCTGTGTTGGTTCTTTGTTATTTATATATATATTTGCGTTTAGAGTGTATAAAATAATAAAAAAAATAGTTTTATTTGCGTTAACAATTTTAACGCAATGCATATTAAAATTGAAAAAAAAAAAACTAATGGTACATTTTTAAAACCGTTTTATTTATATATGTGTGTGTGTTATTATGTATGTGTGTGTGTTTCATTAATGTAAGGGACAAGAAAGAAGTTAAACAAAAAAAAACTACATGTTAAAAGTCGAAACGAACGAACAAGGAAACGGACTAGAATTGCCCGTGAGAAGAATAAGTGTCCAGGTTAAGCTGGATTACAAATACGGAAATACTTCCCTTCCTGAAAAAAAAAAAAAAAATATAATTAGTGTCAGTAATACTTGCACATTTGTTTTGTATAAATAACTTACGAAATTTTTGTTGTATATTGTATAACCTAAATACATTTTTGATTTCGTTTATCCGTGTTGACCTCCCCTTCTTCGTAATACGCCGGTTAATTAAGGTTCTACTAAATTGAATAGTCATCCGGAGTACTGAAATAATTTTTTACCTTAGATCTCATCTGGCAACACTGTCTCCAGAGAGACAAAAGAGTTTTGGGCGCTTGAACCCTGAATCCAGGCAGCGAGTATACTGTTTTTTTTTTTTTTGCATGTGGCAATTCCGATCTCTCGCTCACTCACTCACTCTCGCTACAAACATTTCTCACTCTGCAACTTTGGTGTGGCCAAGCGGGAACACAATAGTCCTCCCCTCCCATTTCCCCCCTCTTTCTGTTAGACCTCACGTCCCGTCTCCCCCCCTCCACATCCTCTTTTTCCATCTCATCGTCTTCCTTCCCTTACCTTTCTGTAGCCCTTCACCAAGCATTATTGAAGTCTTACGTTTCACTGATCCCCGATATCGGTCTCCCTCGAACTTTTAATCTGAAGTTCACCGTTTTGCCCGCGCTACTTCACGTTGCTGTAGAATATAAACCGTTTTATTTTGTTGCGAGTGTTTTATACATTTTCCCGAATATTTCAGATTTCTTTTTTTTTTTTTTTTTTTTTTTTAACTTGTCTGACGTAACCTGACCACAACCTTTCATTTTGTGAGTTACCATCACCGAGCGAAAATCTACAGTTCCCATAAAATAAATAAATAATTTTGCGAGAATACATAACATTTTAACAAACGGTTCTATTAATAATGTATTGTAACTATTGAGGAATTAATTAAGTTTTGTTTGGAAGTTGATCGGGTTAAAGAAAGTTGCAACTGACATAAACGTAACAATTTATTTATTTTATCGTGAGAGCATGAGAAATAAAGATTTCTTTCAGTACTCGCCAGTCATGTTTGAACATATATAACCCCGGTAACGAGAAAATTCATGTGTTCTCGTGTTTCAAATAAACTTATAATACATATGAAACTCTGACACGAAATTTTAACGTAGAATACTGTAAATAAAATATTGGGTTTTTCCAAGTAACAGCATCTCTGGACGCATATCGCACATAAATATTCTCATGCTCTCGTCGCTAGATTTTGCTGCCTGAATCGTAAGTGTTGCTTGCTATCATCGCGCGCAGAGAGCAGCACGAAACAACCGATCATTTTTTTAAAAACATTTAAAAGCGGCTCCAATAAAAGCGGAACAGACTTGGAAAAAAAAATGCCTTAACCCCTGGCTTTGGACCTTATTTTTCGACAAAACAAGTTTAGTAAAATACTCGCCATCGTGTTAAAATTAATTCACTAAACAGTTAAGACTTTTTAAGTTTCCGCACACGTTAGAATATTATAATTCTATGACATTGCTAAAATTTTAAACTGAAACATTTTAAAACACGTATTTTATCACTAAGTATATGTTTGTATACTTGTTTTTGGCCTAAATGACTGAAATCAGTCAGTAAATCTTTGCCTAAAAACAAACATTAACGTTGTTGACCTGATTCAACATTATTATTATTATGTTATTTTAAAAATGTTTTTAGACTGACGAGATTTGAACCACGTCCTTTGAGGTCAACAATTATCAACTCTACCGCTGAGGGCCTACTACTAACCCTATTTGGAATTAAAGAAGATAATATGTCTTATCATTGTAATTCTTGTTTTCTTACCTTTTTAAAGCGTGAAATTACTTTTTACCACGACTGTTTCAGTTTACCAAATATATTTTATATATATACACACACACACACACACCAGTGTAGTTTCACTATTATGAAGTTCCATTTCGCGCACACGTAACGTTCGGCATGTCCCCCAAAAGTGACTATTTTTTCCGGTTTTTATGTTTTTACACGTTTTTTTTTTGGGGGGGGGGGGGGGGTCCGCCGTCAGTCGGGTCACACTTCCGTTACATCGACTTCCGGTTTTTAATTTTCACGAAATTCCTCTCGCCAAATGCCGCAGTTACCTGTTTACGCATCAGAATTTTACCGAATTTTTATTTTATTTTTAGGCTTTCTGTCTCGGGTTCAGTGAATTCATTGAAAGGGTTTCCCCCCCCCCTCCTCGGGCGCTCTTACCTTTTCTCGCTTGTGCCGTTGCTGGATTTTCCTCTGCAGTCTTTTGTTTCCCGTTTGGTTTTGTGGTGGGGGGGGGGGGGGGGGGTTAGAGACTGGGCGGGACCTATCCCTGTTCTCTCCCTCCCATTGGCTCAGGAGTCCACACTGTCCGCGTGCCTCCGCTACTAGAAATTCCACATCCCCTTACCCTCTTCCCCCCCCCCCCTTTACCAATTCTAATCTCTTCTAGTAAATACCGCGCCGCGTTTGAGAACAGGAGCGGCGTTCCGATGGCTGCCGGAAAAAAAAAAGCAATCGTGTTTCGGACGCTGTTCCATTCCGTCCAGACCTCTCGTCTTTCACCCCCTTTTGTTCCGTTCCACCTGGAACTCCCCGCGAGCCTGTAGAGAGCTTCGCGCGTGTTTGAATGTTGCGGTGAAACACCGCTACTGACGAGTGGGTGTTCCAGCGACCTGCCCAAAGAATCTGCACCACTTTTGACCCCGCATTTTTGACGTGACAACGGCTAGTAAATCGATGAACGCCGGCTGCCCGCACGAAAAAGTGTCCCGTTACGCTCATTTTACGCTTGCGCCGCATCTATCTCTCTTCCGCTCGATTGGAACAACCATCGATTTGACTTTTTTTCGAAGCACATTAAACTTGAAACACTCGCATTCGTTTCCTACTTTTCCTATCATTGTCCTATCCTTAACAGAATAACACAGATTGGAAGAAGTTGAATAGAAAACATGTATAAAAGTTATAGTTAAAATAATCTGTTCGTTAAAGTAATTAACATATTTGAATTAATGAGTGCAAATAAAAGTAAATTTTTAAATGAAATTGTAGATTTCATTTCACTCCTTCTTTGTATCCATACAACATAGTGATAATTCAATAAAAATGATTCAATTTTATTCATAAAAGTATGCAATCATTTCATCAATGTTTTGTTATGACGTTGTCACGTTAAACTATCGTCCGTAAACCGACTTTACAGACAACCAATTTTTTCTTATCTCGCAACAAGTTTTGGAATGTAAATTTGTTTGTAAATGGGGGAAAAAATTACACGTGTTTATAAATTTTTGGGACATTTACATGAATTCAACTGTTACGCTACGAAAAAAAAAAAAATGTTCGCTGTAATACTGGGTTCGTATTCTTTCCCCGGGCATTTCTTGAATATTCGATTATTTTTTTCTATTGTTTGAAAATGTTATGCCTGTACAAAAAATATTTAAAAATGTAAATCATCTCCCTTTTTTTTAAGGCACGACAAGAATGAATTTGCTGTTCAAAGTATGTATAAATAACCATAGTTGTACAAATTTTCATAATTTTTTTTATATTACAAATTATTTCTTGACAACAGGTTTCCAAAATAATATTTTTTTAAAGTACAAAAAAAGTTCTTATTTAATTTGTTTGTCGTTGCTTTTATTTGAGGGATTTTTCCCATGAAAATTTATTATGATAGCTCCTTTGCAATTAATTTTTTTTTATTTTACCAGGAAACTATATATATGCGTTAATGATAGGATAAAAATTGATTGCGAATAAATGTTATGACATAACATATTTCAATATTGTGGAATTGTAGCATGTTTATGTTGTGGCGAACTTTATTCAGTTGAGCACCTACGAACGAGTCGCACTGCTAATTTGGTCGCCATCCTAATCGCATCCACAGCAAGAAAGAATATTGAATGACTAAATACAATTAACACAATGTAGTTTTTGAAGTGGTTCTTCATTAAAAAAATATTTTTGTAATTTGTTTAACTGAAATAATTTTCATTTGTATAATACACAAAGAAGTTTAACCTTTAATAAATATTTCGTGTTTTTTAAATTAAATTCGTCATTTTTCAACGAGTGCCCTAGGCGCGCATTACAACTAACTAGTAAGAGACCTGAAAAATTCGCGGGTTCATTTCGTGTTATGCTAAAATTCAAATAATTATACCTTAGTGCTGCTTCTGCCATTGGCCCACTGTTAATCTGGAGGACTGAGGGCCAATTAGAGACCCTCACTCGTAGAAGTGTCGAATCACAGGCCACCCAGTCGAGACGACTCACAAGTCAGCAGCCAATGAACAGTTGGCATTTGCCCGAGTGTGTAGAGGATATTGGAGTCTATCCTGGAGGTCATTGAACCCGCGAATTTTTCCGGTCTCTACTAACTAGTTATCTTGTAGTTGTTAAAAAGTCGAGCAAGTATTTATGATCATTATTGGATGGTTGAAATTTTTAACAGCTCGAAAGTAACGTTTAGTATGTATCGATCGAGAAAGAAATTTGGTTACTTGCATAACTTGCATAGCTTCCGGTAGAAGTACGTTTAAGTGTATACTCGAGCAATTTCGGGCGTGGTCTTAATATGATTATACTGATACTACACTATCAAACATTTTACCTTTTTTTTTAATATAGTCTAATTCAATTTAGGGGGGGGGGGGGGGTGTTTGTCTATGTCAATTTTTTTTTTATTCTGGTGGTTAATTTTTCATTTATTTTAATTGTTTGTTTGACAGATAAGCGGGATTGTTCCCAATTCTGTGGCAGGCAGCCTTTTATCACGACGATGTATGCGTTAGTAACAGATGCGTTTTGTGCAACACTGTAAAATAAACTTTTGCAAGGATAGTTCTTGGAACTTCAGTTGCCAACGATATCACTTCTAAGACGGCAAGGCAAGAGTTTTTGTAACCATTTGCAATTTAACAATGCTCCGCCTTGCAGTTCCACAAGTTATGTCGTTAGCAGCTGATTTTTCAAAAAAAAAAAAAATTCATTGCAAAAAAAGTTTTAAAATTATTGAATTGAAAACTTCTTTAGCCTCGTTGAGCGATTTTTGGTAGGGGCAAAACTTATGGGTTCGCGTCACCGACATGCTAGTGACGTGTTGCGCCAGACTGGCGAATCGTAACGGCCTGTGTACATGTATACGCATATATACACTAATACATTGTATATACTCGACTGTATCATGTGCGTGTTGGACTCTTTTTTTGGATGGGTAAAATCTTGTGAGTTCGCATCACCGACATGCTATAGTAGCAGTAAGTGAAGTTAATTTGACCACGTGAATACATGACCTAGGTCTGACATCACTGGTAAGTCATAGCTAGGTAATGAATTTTTACGTAATTTTTACATACCACTGACATCTGTTGTGACTAAAAGATGATGTAAGGATAAATGATATCATGCTGACATCGTACTGATATTATACCAAAATAATTTTCTTACATAGCTACATTTGACGTAGAAATGATGTCATATTACACATTTAAAAACAAAGTTTTAAGTTTTCACTTCTGTTGACAGTCCCCTATGACTGGGCTATTTTTTTTTTACAGTGTAGGCGTACGTATGCTTGTTATTTCGAGCTTCTGAGGTCCAGCACAAACGACGGAAATGAATGTCTCTCTCTTCCCCCCCACCCCCTTACCCTTGATTCACAACACAATGTGTCCCAACTCGGAATGCGTTGCGAATGGTCCCGTCAATTTCCGTCGTGGCGAGCTTTGAATGGGTTCTCTTTTGAACTTCCCCTTGCAGTGTCGCGGACGAAGCTTGGCCAATCAAAGACTGTTGCGAAATTAGCTTTCGTACTAACCCCCCACCCCTCCTCACCAATCCAACTCTTCGCGTTCATTGTAAACCCCCCCCCCCCCCCCCCCCCATCCCACCTTCCCAAATTCCCCTCTCGCCCATGGTATTTCTTGCAGACGTGAGCAAACCTACTAAACACTTGAATACTCAGCAAGAATAATGTCAGCTGAGGCACAGTGCTACCAGACAACGGAAATTAAAAAAAAAATTCTCGTTTGGGTT